>NC_058161.1:28677415-28724684 GCF_020080835.1 Cotesia glomerata
GAGTCAATATATAGGTGGAAATCTCTTATATATATATATATATAGATAAGCGAAAGGAAATTTAGTACAGACCGGACAGCTCAAATGGTAGAGTAGCCGACATGTCTTCGGAAGGTTCTGGGTTCGAATCCCAGTCCGAGCTATCTAATAATTTTTTCTCGCATATTCTATAAACTCACATTAAGGTGATCCTCTCCACATTCCTTTCTTAATCCTTTCCTACCAATATCCTGTTACGTAAATGTGGAACGCTTCACGTAATAATTACCGTAACTCCTATTCTTTCCCACTTCACAGCATTATTTATATTTGTAGGAGATTTAATTGGGCACTTCCGGCCAAATTTTGAATTTGCAGCGGAAGTGCCCAAACTAAGCTCCTGTTAAAAAATTCTATTAAATCAAATTTATCGTCTCACCCTAAAATATCTTAGGAAATGCCTAAACACAGCTGCTTTTAAAAGCGGAACTCAAAATTCCAATTTTAAAAGGTTCCTCATGGAAGTTACATTTTGGCACACCCTAATGTTCATATATATGATCATATATGATTATATATAATCATATATGAAGTTATATATAATCATGCATGATTATATATGGGGTCATATATAATTATGTATGAACCCATACATAATTAGATCTGATCGTACCTGGCTGTTATAAGCCCATATACAAGTCTACATATGATCAGATCTGATTATATATAAGTAGTCTATATATAATTAGATCTGATCAGATCTGATTATATATGAGTCTATATATAATTAGATATGATCATACCTGGCTGTTATAACCCCATATATAATCATACATGTCTATATATGATCAGATCTATTTATATATCGTCGATATATAACACCGGCACACAAAAAAAAAAGTTGTCTGTATACCGGGCGCCACCTATCTATGGGCATGTTTTTTGACCCGCTGAACACGAATTTCAAGTCAGTTTAGACCGTCCACCCTTCAATTTCGTGTAAATTGCAAAAAACCCCAAAAAATTCGATGTTTTGGCAAGAAAAAAAATTTTGAGATCTAAGGTAAGCATAATTTTCATGTATTTTGATCTGTTAAATACTAATTTCGATCGTACACTGAGAAAAAAGTATTTTGATAATCACAATAATTGGTATTTTGATAATCAAAATACCAAAATATTGTGATTATCAGAATATAAGTCAGTTCAAGACCTATACTCTGCGCAGTAAACTATAATCCGAACAAAAACAGTTTCACTGTAAAAAAATCGCGCCAAGTCCACGTTCATAAGATTATCAAGAAAAAAAAAAATTTCTTTTTTCTTTACAAAAAGATATAAAATAAAAAAATTAAAAAATCCAAGTAACCGATATGATTGTATTTGATTTTCGGAAATTAAAAAAATTTTATTGTAAATTTGAAAATTAAAAAAAAAATTTTGGAACGTATTTAGTGTGCGTGGTTGCAAAATATTTTACTTTTAATGAAATTCGTAAAATCTATTTACTAGGACTTTAAAAAAATTTAAATACACAATGACGTACACCAAGTACGTTCCAAAATTTATTTTTTCATTTTCAAATTTACAATAAAATTTTTTTAATTTCCGAAAATCAAATACAATCATATCGGTTACTTGGATTTTTTAATTTTTTTATTTTATATCTTTTTGTAAAGAAAAAATTAGGAAAACGGTTGACCCTGAAGGCCATCCCTGCAACTTCCCACTAATTCCATACTTAGGCGCTTAAAATTGCACTAATGACGTTTTTGAGCTCTTCGATTTATAAAATTCGCTATGTGAATTAACAAAAAAATTAGGAATAAAAAAAACATTTGATAAAAATGTTTTCTTTGTTTTATTTTTTTTTGTTGTTTACAAGTTGTTGTTGTTTTGTTGTTTTTTTTGTTGTTTTGCCATATTAAAGCAAATTTTAAGGGAGTTGGGAAAGAACGGATAGGGGAAAGGGGGGGACCTACTCAGTGGGAATTTTTCCGTAATTGAAAAAATAATCAGACAGCCCAGACTGGGAATCGAACCTAGATCTCTCGGTTACGCGCCAAGGGCTCTACCAGTTAAGCTATCCGAGACAAGTACTGACTACTTTATTCAGTCACGTATATAAGACCCACCGAGCAAACAACGCTAGGAGGGAGGGAGGGAGGTAAGGTTTTTTAACAGCTAAAAATCCGGTGTTAAACTGGTGTAATATCGGTGTAACCGGTGTAATACTAGTGTAACAGTAGAATAAATTTACACCTTATCGGAGTGTGAATATTATGTAATACACTATTATTAAGTGAGAGAACAGTTTGTCAAATGACTTTTATTATAAATAAATCTTTTATTTGTTATTTATAAATAAATCTCGTACTATATCCGGACTCGCTAAGCTCGTCCGGATAAATAGCTCGGTCTTGATATGAATGCGCCTATAGCCTCAAACTCGTGACGTCACTTCAAGCCGCCAGAATCCCTACCTTTGCGCATATGTATCGAAAATAACTATTCTATTGGGGTAATTTGTAATAAATTTTATTAAATAAACTAAAATTATATTAACTCCTTTATTAAACTACTCCTTTTAAATTTGCGTTCGACTCGATTTAGAGGCTTCCCAGATAGCAAAATGACGCATTTAGTATATTACACACCTAGGGAAGTAAAGTAAGAAATGTCTCAGATCACATGTAATTGTTGGCCGAGGCGAAGCCGAGGTCAACAAACATGTGATCTGAGGCTTTCTTATTTACTTCCCGTGGAGTGTATACTATTTTTTTGTCCAACGAAGGCGGAAAGCGGCAAATTAGTTTAGCGCAGCGGGACGAAAGTTGTCACTTTCCGCCCGGAGGGCAAAAAAATTTATTCCGAATGAGCTCAGATTTCTGATTTGGACGTCAGAGTCTACGTCTAAAAGACGTCTTTAAGACCTTCTGAAGAGGTCGAATGCGCCGCTTATTGTAGACTTTAAGAACTCATCAAAACGAGCTCTTAAAGAGCTCTTTTTTCTGAACTCGCACAAATGAATGATTTTTGATCTCTATACGCTATTATAATGATAACAATAATAAGAACACAACAAAAATAATATTAATAATAATAATAATAATAATAATAGTAATAATAATAATAAAAATAATAATTTCTAAGATATAAAAATGTTTGTAGGTAAATTTTTCGATATCCCGTATACCGTAATGTATAAGAGCGTTCAAAACTCAAACTTCAAAATTAAATATCTCGGAAACTAGATGGTAAAAAATTCTCAAATTGCGCCAATCGACGCAGAATTATATGAACATTAATCTACCAAAATTTAAAAAAAATCCTAAGAAAACGACTTTGGCGAGGGTACTACCTTAACTTGGTTTTTTAAAAATCTCGATACGAGCATTTCTTGCTGAGATATCGGTGTTTGAATGGAAAAAGATCATTTTGTCTTTGATTACCAATATCTCAGCAACCAATGATTGCACAGAAAATTCAAGGTTAGTTTTGAAAACTTGAATAAATTCTTTAGAAAGATTGGCTATTAATTTTTGAAAAAAAATTTTTTTTCAATCATTACATGAATTTGTAAAAGCAACCAAAAAAGGGCTTTTTGCGGTTTTTTGGAAAATCAAGCGCATAATCAAAAATATCGCTTAAACCACTAACGTTGAGTGTGTCTTTTACTGTTCAATATACCCACAAAAACCCTACAAAATTTCAATTGAACCCAACCAACCATTTTTTTTCCCACTTGAGTGAATTTTTGAAAAAATTAAGGGAGCAAAAATTTCGCTCTGAAAAGGTCATAATTTTTATCAAAAATGAAAAAAAAATGTTGTTTTTATTTTTCTCTTAATTCTGTATCAGTGACTTGATAAATTTGAAAAAAAAAAAATCTAAAATTTTCGAAAAAAAAATTCAAAAATTTTTGAAAAATTTTTTTTATCTTTTTCAAAAAAAATTTTTTTTTCAATTGTCTGTCGGTGAGAAAGTGAGTCGCTACATTTTTTTAATTTTTAAGGAGAAGGGGAAAAGGAGATATTCTTGTGTTTGAAGTGTTGGTATCTTAAGAACTAAAAATTATATTTCCATTATCCTCTAAATCATATATTGACTTGTATGTACTCTTATAAATAATCATATAAGAATCAATAAATAATTGAGCTGATGATGATGATGATGATGATGAGCGAAATAATCATCATCATCATCATCATCATCACCACCACCACCATCATCATCATCACCACCACCATCATCATCATCACCACCACCATCATCATCATCATCACCACCACCACCATCATCATCACCACCACCATCATCATCATCATCATCATCGCCACCATCATCATCATCATCACCACCACCATCATCATCACCACCACCACCATCATCATCATCATCATCGCCACCATCATGATCATCATCATCACCACCATCATCATCATCATCATCACCACCACCATCATCATCATCGTCACCATCACCATCATCATCACCATCTTTTTGAATAAAAAAAAAAATTTTTATTTTAATTTTCGAATTTTTTTCTTTGTCGTTTTTTTCATTCAAATTTACTGATGAGCCGAGGCAAATTGAGAACAAAACAAAAAATAAATCAATTTTACTCGGGGCGAAAAAACTACTCAATGGATCGATCTGAAATTTTACAGGGTTTTCAAGGGTACATTGAGGTGTAAAAATTCCTGCAATGTCTAGCTTTCCCGTCGATATTTATTAAGATACAGTCGATTAACAAAAATAAGGGAAAAAGTCACTTTTTTCAACTTTTTTTAAACCGGTATTAAAAATCGATAAGATTTTTTTTTCTACAATTTTCTTATGGAATTTAATTGGGAATTTCTTCCAGTTTCCAAAACTATCCTTTTTTTTTGCTGTACAATTATTGGTTGCAGAGATATTGATGGTTAAAGACATAAACGTCCTTTATCGTCTGATCTCGGATATCTCCGTAACAAATGGTCGTATCAAGCTAAATAAAAAATGAAATTGAAGTTGAATAAATAGGCTATCTATTTCATAAAGTCGCTCTGTCTGAAAAAATTTTTTCGAGCCCGTAGAGCGAAAAAAAAAGTCAAAAATTTGGTAAATTTTTTTTTCGCTCTATTTCTTCGGATCATGTTAAAACCGTAATTCCTAAAAAATTTTGACCTCAAGATCTAAAAACTAGAGTCTCGGAGCTTTGAAATGTATTTTTTATTTTTGCGATACGATAATTTTCCGTTGAAATACAGCCCGTGATAAATCTAAAAAATTTTTTTATTTATTCCCTTAATTTTTTTGAGTAGTGTACTTTGAACTGACAGTAATTTTTTTAAATTTTTTAATCAATTAGAATTTAATAAAAATTCATATGATAGTCGGACTCTGTTATGCAATATTGTGTTAAGTACACGGGATTTCCATAGCACTTAACACATGAATGCATAACAGTGTCCAGTTATTCTTATTATAGATGATTGAATATTTTAAAAAATAATTTAGGGTGTCAATATTTAGACCTCTGTCAATAATTGGGGCTTTTACCTTATTTATTTTTAAAATAAGAATAACAAGAAAAGTAGTCTACGTTTTGAAAAATTTGACGGCCTTGAAAAAGGCCATTTCGATAAGGTGCAACCTTATTTTTTATTATTGTTGGTATTGTTGTTGTCAAATACCGTTATTTTTATCAGGAGAAGGCTTCAGCCTCGAAATATCTCTCAGATATTTGCTGAGCCATTCTTTTTTTAATTTACGCGTCTCCCCAGAACGGGTTCGGCGTAATACTACCACGTAGTGCTGGATGACCTGAGCCTGTTCTCTGGTCAACAAGGGCAAAATCTTGTCCACGTCTTCCAAAGTCAAACCCCTCATTGGATCCACGGTATCCCTCAGCCGCTTTTCGTTTAGTTCTACGTAGTTGCGAACTCTTGTTAGGTGTACTGATGATGGAGCCATTCTTGATGTAATTAGAAAAGGATCACGTTGAACGAAAAACTTAATAATGACCTCTAGCCAGTTCAAAGAATCTTTATTGATATATTTACAGTTACAAGTTTTGTTTACAATATTGTTGCTTATAATTCCTGTCTTAATGGACTCTACTTATATTAAAATTTACATTACATATATTTGTGAAGAGTATGTTATTTTTTTTTTTTATTTAATATTTATTTTATTTTTAGGAAAAATGTTATCAAAACCTAAATTAATCATCGTTTATTGCCTTACTTACTAGTTAACAAGGCCTTACTTACTAAATAAACTATATATATAAATAATAGTAGCCCTTTGGCTTATTTCTTTTTAATTATCATTTGATGAGGAACTTTATATTTGTTCCATGGGTTATATTCAATATTACATATATTACTTAGAATTTCTAGTGTGTTAAGTTTATTTTCATAGAATTTAATAGTATGATTTTTTATTATTTCTTTAATCGTAGGCATGTTTAATTCTTTATGTAGATCTGTTATTTTTGTTCTAGGTTTTGCATTATTTATCATTTTTAAACATTTATTTTGTATACATTGTAGCTTATTGTAGTGATTTTTACATATGTTACTCCAAATAGGGCAAGCATATAATAATATTGGTCTTATACACATTTTATAGATAATAAGTTTATTTTTTAGCGTGACCTTACTATTTCTGTTAATTAAAGTATATAGCATGGATATTGCTTTGTTTGCCTTATTGATTATTGCTTGTATGTGTGCTTTGTAATTTAATTTGACATCCAGAATAAGTCCTAAATATTTCGCCTCGTTTACCAGACTAAGTTCATTGTTATAGAATTTAAGTGTGTTTTTGGGATGTTTTTGTTTATATGTAAATATTTGAATTTCTGTTTTAGCTGCGTTAATTTTTATTTTCCATTTAATGAAGTATTTTTCGAGTATATTTATATGTGTTTGAAAATTTTGAAGGATTACATCTTTGCACCAAGAGGATGAAAGAATTGCTGTGTCATCGGCAAATAGGGCGATAACATTCTTGGTATATTTCGGGATGTCATTAATATATAACAAAAATGACCTCTAGCGATGAGGGGTCCCGTATTTATACCCACTTGAGCTTCAAACCTTCCCCTTCCACTTCTAATCCTGATGTTCGCCAAATTCACCCGCAGGCTCTGATAATTGCTGGAGCGGGAATAACGAAGAATTTTGAACGTGTGTAGGTTTTTTATAAACTTTACTTACAAACTATGAAAAAATATAATAAAAAGTTATGTCAAATATTTTGATATCAAAAAATCAAACTAAATCAAATCTAAGTAGGCCAAATAAGCATAGAATTACATATTTAAAAATATTAAATGTTCATATTAATTATTTAAATAATTTACAAATAAATTAAGTCAATATCGATGGGTAATTATTACAGATTTTTATTATTCCATACTTCAAAAATAAATAAACGGTAATAAATAACAACCAATGGATAATAAATACTTTTCCAGCCAAACTATAGTTATTTTCGATACGTATGCGCAAAGGTAGGTATTTTGGTAAGCTTGAAGTGACGTCACGAGGCTGAAATTATGAGTGCATTCTCAACAAAACCGAGTACGTTGTTATCGGTCGAGCGAAGCGAGTTTAATATTTTTGTGATGTAGTTATATCACGGTTTACCTGGTCGCTGGAGGCGCCATCACGCGAGAATAAATTATGACAAGTTATAGCGCGAGAAATTCAGAAACCTATAAAATGGTTTATAGAACGCTAAGGAAATTCCCATTAATATTTTAGTCGTCTGGTCACTCTCTAGAAATTTCCCATCCGTTGTAATTAGAATAAGTATCGTAAAAAGATAAAATACTAATGTAATAGGATTAGAGTAAAATATATAGCTATAAGTTTAGTATTAGAGATACTCCTCAAGTGTTGTAGGCTTATAAGGTTTATTAGACTTATTACAAATTATACCTTAAGTACTATATTTTACATTTTAAGTATTTATGAAAGATAGTCTGGGCGGAGTATTGAACCTTATTTGAGGACAATATTGTCTGGCCGCCAGGTCTCTAAAAAAGTTCCCAATCATTAGGGAGTTGGGAAATTCTCCTGCCAGACTCAGGTATCCAGCATGGTCGGAAAGAGCGAGCACGTGGCCAAGTCTTCGAGCTGAAGACTACCTGAGAGGGGAGCAGCCAATCGAGGTCATCATCATTCTCAACTGTGGGACTCTAGTGCAGTAGGGGAAGCTGCCCCACCATCCCTTCTACTTCACGTCGGACTCGAGACAAAACTCCGAAGATCAGAATACCCTCAGCCCTCAGACTGATCTTACATCTTATTAAATACTGTAATGGTCCGATAATTTAATTTTGTGTAAAGTGTTTATCCAACAATATATTTAAATCAATTTAAACTAATAATTTTCTTCGCCGTTATTTTGAATGTTAAAAACCCAGTCATATATTAATATTTATTCATTCCTGCTATTTCAAAGTTGAGTATTTCAATATTCCCGGGCGAATTACGACCACGTCGGTAATCTAGACTCAATAAAATAAATTCACGCGCGGCCACTAGAGTTAGGACATAACATTTTAAACTAAAATGTTAGTAAAATTGTTTACAAGAATCGACTTGTCGTCAAGATTTTTTTTTTCGAACGGCATTATTTATATTTGTGTTTTATTTATATTTATAATTATATCACAATAATTATAACCATTATTTATAAATATAAATAATGCTGTGAAGCGGGAAAGAATAGGAGTTACGGTAATTATTACGTGAAGCGTTCCACATTCACGTAACAGGATATTGGTAGGAAACGATTGAAAAAGGAATGTGGAGAGGATCATCTTAATGTGAGTTTATAGAATATGCGAGAAAAAATTATTAGATAGCTCGGACTGGGATTCGAACCCAGATCCTTCCGAAGACATGTCGGCTACTCTACCATTTGAGCTATCCGGTCTATACTAAATTTCCTTTCGCCTATTCTACTAGTATATTGTACAGCAATTGTACTATACATAATTTTGGTACTCCAGTATTAGGATACTGTATAGCATATACATTTATATAAGTCAACTCAAGTATGACAATATGGTACCGAATAAATAGTGCACCTAATAAAGATGCAAATTGGCATTTTTGAAAATTTTTTTCAAAAATATTTTTTTTTCAATAACCCTAAGTGTTCCCTTTTAACCAAAAAAGGTCATTTTTATATCTACAATAGGGTTCGAGATATTACAAAAACAAAATTGAAAAACTGAAAAAATTGCGAAATTTTGAATTTGTATATCTTTTGAAAAAAATTTTTTTATTGTTTTTCCTTTGGCAGAACTTCGTTTTATGATAAACGAAAACTTCTGATAAAAATTTGTCCAAATTGAAAGAGATCGATTCCAACTATTTGTCGATCTGACATGGAATGACCCAATTGCCAACTATTTCTTTAAATTTCGAAATTTAGTCATTTTTAAATGGCTGTAACTAGTCTTTTTGTAGAGATAATCATACTTAGTTTTAGAGTTTTATAAAGCTCAAAGACTCTACTTTAAGAATATCAAAACGTTTTTTGTGAAAAATTGCGTAAATCTATGTGTAAATTCAATTTAAAACAAAACAGAATTTTTCCCATGTTAATTAAATGGGAAACTAAAATAAAAAAAAGCGACCCCTTAGAGTTGAGCTATAGGGCTCGTGTTTGGTGAGGATTTTTTTTATATCAAATAGAAACATTTGAGAGGGTAAGAGTTGAAAAAAAAAATTAAAAAGTTTTTTTGAATCACCCTAATATACAGTTTACATGGGGTGACTGATTCCCAATACTTTTTAATCAGTATTTTTAATCAGGGATTTATTGTGTTAAATTAACACAAAAGAGTGTAAAATTGACACAAAAAAGTGTTAAATATTGAACATAAAAATTTTTAACACAAAATTTTTTGACGCATTGACGCAAAATTTTTTACTGTGTAATGTTTATAAACTTAATCAGTTAACTAACAATCTTCTTCAATAAAAAGTACCGAAAATTAATTTGTTTCATTAAATTCATTAAACCAAAGTTTGTCCCAGGAATTTTAAGAACAGTCCCCTGCCAGAAGTTCAAAGCCAAAAAAAGAAAAATTAGGAAAACGGTTGACCCTGAAGGCCATCCCTGCAACTTCCCGCTAATTGCATATTTAATCATTCAAAATTGCACTTATGACGTTTTTGAGCTCTTCGAGCTCAAAAATACAATTTATATGTTATTTTGAGCTCTTCGAGGTCAAAAGTCTTATCAAAGTTCGATGAAACACGATTTTTAAAATTTTCAAACTGCTATAACTTTTGAATAAATCAACCGATCTTCATGCGGTTGGCGGCGATCGATGTAGTTTTTTAAGCTTTATAAAAAATTTACAACAAAAAAAATTGATCCGATAAAAAATTTCGGAGTTATTACAAAAAAACACTTTTTTCGATTTTTTTCGACCACGATATTTCACGAACACATCAACCGATTCTGCTGCTCTGGGTGGCGATCGATGCGAGTTTTCAAGGTTAAGAGCTAAATAGTTTTTGAGGTCGATCGGTTCAGCAAATTCGGAGATATTTTGAAAAAATGAAAAAAAAAACTTTTTTTTTTCATTTTTTTTGCAATTTCTCGAAATCTACCGGTCCCAATTGGTTCCAACTTGCAGGAAATCTAAGTTTGGCAAAGTCCTTTCGAATGCATCATATATAATAATTCTATATCAAAGCAAATTTTTTAAGGGAGTTGGGAAAGAACGGATAGGGGAAAGGGGGGGACCTACTCAGTGGAAATTTTTCCGTAATTGAAAAAATAATCAGACAGCCCAGACTGGGAATCGAACCCAGATCTCTCGGTTACGCGCCAAGGGCTCTACCAGTTAAGCTATCCGAGACAAGTACTGACTACTTTATTCAGTCACGTATATAAGACCCACCGAGCAAAAAACGCCACCGTCCATCTTACGGTAAAGAGCCATATCAAAGCAAATTTTTTAAGGGAGTTGGGAAAGAACGGATAGGGGAAAGGGGGAGGACCTACTCAGTGGGAATTTTTCCGTAATTGAAAATATATGGCATCATCGTAAAAATAGTCAGGAAAACTTCTTAGGCCTTCAAAACGTCGAGATCTGTTGAAACCTCGATTTTAGCAAAACGGGGTAAAACCAATAACTTCCCGATTTTTCGACAATCATTGATTTTCTTAGGGGGAAGTTAAAAATCCAGCGTGTTATTTTACCTTTTGTAAGGTTTATAAGGATCTTACTAACTTTAAGTTAACATCCATAGGGCTATTAGCGCTTTATCGCCATTTTATTTAGTGTCAAAGCACCGTTTGTGCTGGAAATATGTGTCTGCCCAGTCAGCATCCAAGTCAGAAAGATTTCAGTATGAAGTTTTTTAAAAACCTTCTTATAGAAGTCCTAATGTGACGTCTTAAGGAGCTCTTTTTTACGAGGTCAGAACTAAGAGCTCTTAATGAACTCATAAGTTTGGAGTCAATTTTCTGACATCTAACTGAGTCCCTTTTTTGGACTTCTTTTTGAGTTGCGTATAATGAGCTTATAGACATTATAAACAAAAACACAAATTTCTTTTTAATATAAAGCTGTCAAAATCTTATTCATTTTTCATTTATTACTTTCCTGATTGAGAAATTAAATTGAAAATGATTAAAAATAATTCGAATTAAATTATTTAAAACAATTTGAATAGATTAATATATAGCGATATACACTTGGCATAGGTTAACTCATTTCTCTTAATCCAGGTTAATTAAATTTTTCAAAAATTTTAAATTATATTATGAAGTAATAGGCAATAATGTTAAAATCTGGTTCGTAATCAAACTAATTTAGATAAAATAATAAAATTGGATTCTAATCTGAAAAAATTATGTGAACTTTCTACATTTAAGGAGTACTTTGCATGTATCAATTTTAAACATTTTATTCGAATTTAACGATATCTTATAACTATATACTTATTAATTATTGTTGAATATTTAATATTCATTAATTTATCTATTGGATTTTATATTGTGAAAAGTAAACAAAATTTATATAGACTATTTAAAAAAATATTACAGGTAGACTTTTGAATATTTTTTAGTATATAAATATTCGTAAAAGTTACTTTTTCTCTATCGATATACAGTATCAAATAGAATAAATAATATAGACAATGATCGCAACATTTCATCACTATATAAACTTAGCTTATAAGAATAATGAGATGTGTAACGACATATCGTTTGAACAGCGTAGGGGGTCAGGTATCGATCTAGCACGCGCGCGACTCGGGTTCGAATCTTAGTTACGGCAATTGCGATTTTCACTTTCTTTCTTTAAACCGACAATATTAGGTCTAACTAAAATAATAAACATTCGAAATCAGCATCGGTGCTTCATGAAACTCTGAATTATTTTTCATAATTTACTTTTATTATTATTATTAATATTATTTTTGTTGTGTTCTTATTATTGTTATCATTATAATAGCGTATAGAGATAAAAAATCATTCATTTGTGCGAGTTCAGAAAAAAGAGCTCTTTAAGAGCTCGTTTTGATGAGTTCTTAAAGTCTACAATAAGCGGCGCATTCGACCTCTTCAGAAGGTCTTAAAGACGTCTTTTAGACGTAGACTCTGACGTCCAAATCAGAAATCTGAGCTCATTCGGAATAACTTAATACGTCTTTTTGCTATCTGGGATTTAATAAAAAAAATTAGAAAAACGGTTGACCCTGAAGGCCATCCCTGCAACTTCCCGCTAATTCCATACTTAGGCGCTTAAAATTGCACTAATGACGTTTTTGAGCTCTTCGAGCTCAAAAATACAATTTAAGGGTTATTTTGAGCTCTCCGAGCTCAAAGAAATTGCTTTCCTATGTTTTTGAGCTCTTCGAGCTCAAAAGTCTGATAGAGATTTGATAAGACACTATAACTGAAAACAATAACTTCCCAATTTTTGAAAATCTTCGATTTTCTTAGCGGGAAGTTAAAAAAAAAAAAACAGTCCCCTGTCATGTTATATGGCAAAAGATACACAAATATCAAAAAAGCGAAAATTAAATCGGCTGTTTATTTATTATGATTAAGCTGATAGTTTTGTAGCTCTTGTTAATTTTTTTTCTAATAAAATCAAAAATAATTTGGTCGGACAATTTTGTACAGATTTAAGACGTCCTTACCGAGGATCACCCTTATATAAAATTTTAAGTGCCAAAATTTAATATAACTTCATATAAAATTTTTTTAAGCAATTATTTAACTACAAATTTATGCGCCAAATGAAAATTTAAAAAAAATAATTCCAATTGGCGCGAAAATTCAAATTTAACTTTCCCCGCTAACTTCAGATGTCACTTAACAGCGAAGCCAAATAAAAAAAAAAAGTTTGTCATACAATTTACTATAGAAATGTCTGCCGACATGTCCTATATATGTCGAAAACACGAGTAACGAGTTAATAAACACGAGAATAAATAATATATATACACATTAACGGACACTGTTTTTTTACATGAAATATTTAAATAAAAATTAATAAAATAAAAGAACAAATTTATTTGTTAAAATGAATACAATTGTGTATAATAGAACGATGATTGCTGTTAATTCTAACCTCATACGAAGTAAGCTTGCCATTTATTTATACCCGTATTTTCACGCAAATATTGCTATGTTTTTTGGTTATTATTTAGCATGACATCATTAACATGTTGATTTATATAACAACTATCATTATTCCTAACTTATTTATTTACTTGTTTTTAATTAATATATTTTTTTTAAGATTTCCAGATTTTTTAACAATACTTTAACCTTTTATTGTCATATGTCACTTTTTTTTTTTATTTTTTTAATAAAAATTTTTTTATTCACTCTTAGATTTTTTCTTTTGATAAAATTTCAATTCAATTTTGTTCATCATTTTTAAATTAGTTTCAAAAAATTTTTTTTAATATTGCATCATTTTTTTTTTTCTAAAAGTGGAAAAAAAATTTTATCAAATTATTTTTAAGAAATTACAATGACAATTTAAATTGCATGTAAAATTTAAATTTTAAATAGGAATTACCTGAAATTTAAATGCCGAATATTTAAAATTATTTTTTTCTTATTTCAATAATTTAAAAATTAGTTGTAATAATTATAATTACAGAACACACTGGTATGATATAAAAATTTTTAATTTTAAATCAATATTTTATTTTATATTATTACAATCGATTATTAATTTTTCTTCAAATTTCAGGAACAAAAAAAGACAAAATCTTGGGCAAAATTAAATAATTTTCCAGCATTCAATTTTATTCAGAAAATAAGCAATAATATTATGACCAAAATAAAAAAGAAAAATTTTTTTATGCTGTTTTTTAAACAGGAATTTGTGAATCCAAATATTCACTGTTTAAAAATATTCATTGAAAATAAATAATAGTTTAAAAAAACTAAAAACACGCTTTTTATAGAAAACCAAACTAAAAAATAGAAAATAAATTTAAATTAAGAATAGTGTTAAAAATTTCAATAAATATAAATTAATAATAGTGTAAATAAAAAAAATGTATTTTATTTTAAAAAAAGCGTGAGGTGCATGGTGTCAATAGTTATAAATATTTTATTGACAGATATGAGTAGAGTGATTATCATTTTGATAATATCTTAAAAAGCACCCACGCTTTTTTTAAAATAAAATACATTTTTTTTATTTACACTATTATTAATTTATATTTATTGAAATTTTTAACACTATTCTTAATTTAAATTTATTTTCTATTTTTTAGTTTCCCTCGCGGTTTCGGAATCACTGTAAAATCACAGTGAAATTTTAGTGAGATTATAGTAAAAAGATAGTGCGACCATGATGAAATTACGGTGAAATCACCATAATTTTGTGCCATTCGGTTACTGTAGTTTTATGGTCATCTCACAGTGGTAATGCTGTGAGTTTAGAGTGGTACCACTGTTAATTTACAATGAATCCACAGTGAATCTACGGTGAATTCACAATGAATCCACAGTGAATTTATGGTGAATTCACAATGAATCCACAGTGAATTTATGGTGAATTCACAGTGAATTCACCGGGGTAAAAATAATTGTATATAATTATTTCCATGAAAAAAAAAATATCTGTCGGGAGCAGGAATCGAACCGCGAACCTCATACTCGGAAGACTGACTTGCTACCAATTGACCTAAGAGAACATCGCGAGAAAATATGTTCGTGTGAACTACAAGTCCTGCATATGTTATATAAATGACTATTTTTTTTTTCGTTACATATAATTATATAAGAATCATAAATAATTTTTCGAAATTGCAAAAACCATCTCATATTATTACATATAATTATATATTAATCATATATAATTATTCGAAATCGCAAAAACCATTACATATAATTATGTATAATTATACATGATTATATATAGTTATATATAATTATACATGATTATATATAATCACAAAAACCATTATACATAATTATATTTAAATTAGATGTAATTATATATTAATCATATACAATTTTCTTACCCCGGACCCAATGAGTTCACAGTGAAATTACTATGAATTCACAGTGAAACTCTATCATGAACTAACGGTGTTACAACTATCAGATCATTCTGAAGTCACGGTTAAATCATGGTAAAACGACGGTGAAATCACAGTGAAATTACTATGAATTCACTGTGGAACTATTGTGAACTCACGGTGTTATCTCTGTGAGACTACCATGAATCTACAGTGATACCACCACTAAACCATAGTGACGAAATGGCACAAAATCACTGTGAATTCACTATGAAATTACCGTGAACCCACAATAGATTTACGGTGAAGACGATTTCACTGTGATTTCACTGTGATTTCATAGTAATTCCGAAACTGCGAGGGTTGGTTTTCTATAAAGAGCGTGTTTTTAGTTTTTTTAAACTATTATTTATTTTTTACTTTTTAGTTTGGTTTATTTATAAAAGCGTGATTTTTTAGTTTTTTTAAACTATTATTTGTTGATTATCAAAAATATTCAGGCGCGCAAATTACCCACAGAGAGTTACATACTGACATACTGACAAACTGACATACAAGTGAAGCTAATATAAAGCGTGTAAAAATTAAACAAATTCGCTCTATACAAATTATATATCCTGAAAAATTTTAATTGTTAATAAAAATTCAAATATCATGATAATGAATTTGGTTATTATTTATAAGTAGGGTCAACCCTATTTTGGGCGATAACTAGGTGAAAAATTATTTTTTATTCTATTTGTTTTTACAGCGCATTTGTGATAAAAAATATCGTGGAAAAAAAAAATGGAAGATTTCGATGGCTTTTTTGCCTTTAAAAGTTTGAAAAAAAAAATTGACTTTAATGCACTGATAGAAGGATTTCTAAGCATTTAAGAAAATTTTTTTGTATTTAAGAAATATTTTTTAAATACAATCTTTATAAATACTAAGAAATCCTTCTATCAGTGTGTTTTTGGATAAAATTTCTATTTTATCTTTTTTTGATAAATTTTTTTTTTAAAAAGTACACAAAAAAACGAACAATTTAAAAAAAAAAAATTTTAAATAGCCCAGCATGGGTTGACCATACTTGTAAATAATTACCATATTTTTAAACATAATATACGTTATCTAGTTTAGTTAACAAGTTTTCTTAAAAAAAAATAGTTTTTATTCTTTTAAATATGTAAAATTTAGAATCTTACGAAAAATTTTTAATATTTTACTTAGAAAATAAAAAAAATAGAGCTTTTGGTTTTTTTTTAGACAATAAAGCCAAAAAAAATTTAAAAAGTCTTTTTTTACAAAACTCTATCTCTATTGTTTATAATTTTAATTTAATTTTGAAAAAATATTAATTAAGATGTTATTGATTATTAATATTTCACATTTTTATGATGTTGAAAATTACCAAAAAAAAAAAAGCTAGAAAATATTACTCTAATTTTGGCCTAAATTTATCTTTTTTAGTTTATTAGTGAAAAAAATTTTTATTTTCCAGCTAATTCACGTTCATAGATAAAATTTTATTTTTTTGCAATCCTGGTATTGAATAACTGAACTAATAAAAAAACTGATAAGAAATATAAATAGAGTATTCGACAATGAATCTAAAATTTTGATATAAGATTTATTTAATTTTTAAATTGTTCTAAAAAAAGTCAAAAAATTGAGAAAAATGCGGAATGCATTTTGCGTTATGAAAATCTTTTCAAATAAGAAAAATGATAAAAAAATTATTTTTAACAACAACTAATTAAAACTCCTGATTTCAGGATGTTACTGTACAAAGCACTGGTGTCTGAATCAAAAACTCCTGTACCCTCCAATAACGAAATTATCAGCAATTTTCCCCGCACCGTCATCCTCAAACTACATGTTAAATCCACCATCTTCCCTCCCGGCTTCGTTGAGTAGCCTCCAAATCCGTGATTTTCACCTTCTGACGGCTCTCCGTGCCCAAGAGCCCTCATCAAAGGTGGAAGAAACAGTAAAACGCCTGAAAGAAGAACAAGAAGACAAAGAAAAGTCCGTCCCTGCAGTAGAAACCGCTGAAAAAGCATTAGCAGAAAAGCGAACAATCTGGCAAAAAGTAAAAGCTGAATTGCTTCACTATTACCACGGCTTCCGTCTTCTTGGTCTTGACATGAAGATAGCTTTCAAACTAGTCGTAAGGATGTTACAAGGCCACGAGCTGACACGTCGTGAGCATCGTCTTCTTGTGAAGACGACCGGTGATATGTTCCGCTTGATTCCTTTTTCAGTTTTTATAATCGTCCCTTTTATGGAATTCTTACTGCCTGTTTTCATAAAATTCTTTCCGGGAATGTTGCCGTCAACTTTCCAAACAGCGACAGACAAAGAGAACAAATTGAAGCAAGCGCTGAAAGTAAAGATAGAAATGGCGAAGTTTTTACAAAAAACTTTGGACGAAATGGCTGTCCAGTCTTCGGATCACCGATCAGTAACAGCTAAAGAATTTTCCGAATTTTTTTGCAAATTGCGTTCTACTGGAGAAGTTGCTTCCACGGAAGACATAATGAAGTTCTCAAAATTGTTTGAAGATGAAATAACTCTTGATTCATTATCCCGGCAGCAATTAGTAGCGCTGTGTCGGGTATTGGACACCCAGACTCTAGGTACCAGCAATTTCTTGCGATTCTTGTTGAGAATGAAATTGAGAAACCTGGCTGCTGATGACAGAGTAATTGAAAAGGAAGGAGTTGAAACTTTGACAAGAGCTGAGCTTCAACAGGCTTGCCGAGCTCGTGGTATGCGAGCGTATGGAATGCCTGAGAACAGGCTACGTGATCAGTTGAACCAGTGGCTGGATTTGAGCATCCACAAGAAGGTTCCACCTTCGTTGCTGCTGCTTTCCAGAGCTATGATGATCCCAGA
Source organism: Cotesia glomerata (assembly GCF_020080835.1). NCBI lineage: Eukaryota > Metazoa > Arthropoda > Insecta > Hymenoptera > Braconidae > Cotesia > Cotesia glomerata. The sequence goes on from NC_058161.1 coordinate 28,695,802, forward strand.
CACTATCCCAATGTCCGACAAACTCAAGGCGACCATTTCAGCGCTGCCTGATGATGTCTTGGCGAGAACAAAGGGTGCCATTGGAGACAAGGAAGGTAAAGTTGATCACAGGACCAACATTGAGATCATCAAACTTGAGGAGAAGAGAATTGAGGAAGAAAGACAGGAGCAGAAGGCTCAGGAAGCTCCGGAACCTGTTGTTCAGGAGAATGAAAAGGTTCCTGAGATAACTACGACTGATGTTAAAGTTCTGGAGCAGGCTCTGGACTCGATTGGTCAGGAGAAAAAGATGGCTGTTGAGAAGGAAGAGTTGAAGGAACTCAAGGAAGAAATGGCTGAGTATGTTGAGGACATTCAGGAGTTGGATGAAATCAAGGCTGAGGCCAAGAAAGTTGGAGGCAGTGAAATTGAGGATCTCAAGGTTTCCAAGGGAGCTAGTAGATTGTATAAGAAGGTCAATAAGATGATTAGTAAAATGGATAAGGTGCTCGAGGAGTTGGAGGTTGAGGAGAAACAGGTTAAGGAGAAGATTGAGGGGTTGAAGCATGAGGAGAAGAACGTTGAAGGCGATGTTGTCGAGGAGTTGGTTAGGATTGATGAACTTATTGCTGCGATTAAGAACATTCAGAGTGTTCCTGATGATGAGAAGTTGAATAGGATGCAGGAAATTTTGGGAGAAATTGATGTAGACAGAGATGGTGCTATTAAAATCGAGGATGTTCTTAAAGTGAGTATAATTTTTTTTTTATTTCTTTTAGTAAATGTAATTACACTGCCGACAGAAAGTTTCTGGGCAGAATGAAAATTTATGAGAATAATTATTAAAAGTTAAATAAATCAAGAGGAAAATCAAAGACACGATCGTACACACTTTGTAAAATAACATAGCATTTTTTTTTATAAATCAAGTTAGTGATAGAAACCTTCAGTTGGTAGTGTATATATTATAATTTTTTAACAGGAGTTTTGTTTGGCCAAATTTTTAAATTTTTAAATTTCACCAAAAATGCCTAAACACAATTCTTGTTAAAAAATTCTATGATAATCAAATAAATCCCTTACGCTCAAAATATCTCAGGAAATATCCAAACACAACAAAAAAAAAGTTTAAGAGTTTCCGCATTCGGTCACCGAAAAAAAAATTCCTACTGAGTAAGGTCCCTCCTCCCCCCTTTATCCTTTATTTCCCCAGTTCCCAAATTTGTCTTTAATGACAAATTTAGCTATAAATTATGGCTCTTTACCGTAAGATGGACGGTGGTGTTTATTACTCGGTAGGTCTTATTAGGTGACGGAATGGTAGTTACGGACAATGTCTCGGATAGCTTAACTGGTAGAGCCTTTGGCGCGCAACCAAATGATCCGGGTTCGAGTCCCGGTCTGGGCTGTCTGAATTATTTTTTCGGTTACCGAAAAATTCCTACTGAGTAAGGTCCCTCCTCCCCCCTTTATCCTTTATTTCCCCAGTTCCCAAATTTGTCTTTAATGACAAAAATTTAGCTATAAATTATGGCTACGGAAACTGTTAAAAGCGGAACTCAAAATTCCAATTTTAAGAGGCTCATCACTGAAGTTTCAATTTAGTACACCCTTAGTATTTATATTGAAAGAAAAAATTTATTTAAAAAAAAAAAATGGGCATTGTTGTGACAAAAAATTGATTTGTTGAAAATTTTTAATAACTTTATTTAGAAAATTTAAAATAATTTTCTCATATCGAATTAGCCATTTTTTAATTTTTAAAACTTTATTTTTAAGGGGGTATTCTGGTGTAAAGCCATGAATTTCAGGTAATTTTTGAAGTGCCGTAAAAAAAAGGCAATCAATATTTTTACCTAGTTATTTATTAACATTACAAGAATATAGAAAAAAGTTAAAAATTCAAAAAATTACCAGCTGATGAAGTAGGGGAGGTCTCAAAAAGTTAGCACGTCGCCATACCCACGATTCCAACATTCAACATTCCAACAAAAAAAAAACAAGATTATTAATCTGGAGTAATGTCGCAATATTTGAAACTACGGAAAAGTTGAAAAAAAAATTTTTTTTACATAATTGCGACTGCCTAACAAAAAAAAAAAAAAAAAAAACAATTTTTGTATCACTTTTTTTGACTTCGAATTTTTTAAAAATAGTAAAAATTGAATTTTGGCAATGAAAATAGTTCCAGATATAGAGAAGTCTATAAAGAAGACTCTCAAAAAAATTTTAGGTAAATCGGTCCAGTAGAACTTGAGAAATCGTGGGTATCGTTTTGAAAAAGACATTTTTGAGTAAAACGCGTTTAAAGTTTCGCGTCAAGTATAAAAATCAATATAAAAAAAAATCGATTTTTTTTTATTTCTACACCAGAATACCCCCTTAAGTAAAAAATTAATAAAATCAGAAAATTTTTTTTAATTTTCGTTGTTTTCAAATGCAGTTTAAAAAAAAATACAGAAAAATTGTTCAAGGCTTTCTATTTTTTAACTTAATATTTTTTTTTTTAATTTTGAAGTTTTCTGAACACTCAAAAATTTAAACATAATATTATTAGAAATAAGCCTAATTAAAAAAAAATTTTTTAATAAAAATCGAAATAACATCACTGAGTAAATTTGATTTGTAAAAAATTTCAAAGTTTGACATAATAAAAAGGAAAAAAAAATTCAAAAATTGTAATCGAAAATTTTTCGATTTTTTCCAAAAATTTGAAAAAAAAAAAAAACCATGGAGTTAGGTATGAATAATTTTTTTTATTTTTTTCAAAGTGCATTTAGCAACAAAAATTAAAAAAAAAAATAACGTCTCAATAAAATGAAAATAAGCAGATATTAAATAATTTTTAGATTTTTTTTTTAACAAATAAATTATAGCAAAAAAAATTGACATGTAAGGTAAACGACCCAGTTATTGACACTTGCAATTTTATTCTAATTAAAAAAATAAAATGTTCTAAAGCCAATCTTAAAATTTATAATTAAAAAATTATATTCATTAATTTATTAGTTTATTTATTTTTTTTAATTAAAATAAAATTGCAAGTGTCAATAACTGGGTCTTTTACCTTAGAAATTTAAAAAAATAAAAAATGAAATTTTTTAAAAATAAATTTTTAAAAAAAATTTATTTGTTAAGAGAAATTATAAAATTCTCTAATGACTGCTAACTTAAATGTCATCTCAATAAATCAAATTTTTTTTTAATTGTGTATAAAAATTTCTGAAAAATGTATTTTTTGGGTAGAAAAGGATAAAAAAATTTCAGCCAAATCGGAAGAAGTCGGGTTCAAAAGTGTTCGATTTGGCGTGGAATGTCCCTTATATATTTATAATTATTTAATTATATTTAAAAATGACAAAAATAAATGAATTTTCCAGGTAATCGAGTTAATAGGCAAAGATGACATAAAACTGAACAAAAAGCAAATGAACGAATTAATAAAACTAATGGAAAAAGAAGAAGTCCTGGAAGTTGAAGATCAAATCCAAAAAGCTTTGCTGAAAGAAAGCAAAGAATCAAAACTGAGTACCACCACCACTACCAGTAAATCAACTGTACCAGCAACACCAGTAGCTAAAGCAGAGAAAATCTCTGAAGAGGGTTTCATCAACGAGATACCAGAGATTTCAGTCAAGGCTACCGACGTAGCCAATGATGTTTGCCAGCCATCAAAATCTGTGAAAAATGGTAAAAATAAAATAAGCACTAAAGAGAAAAAAAGCGATCCAGAAGAACTGAAGGATCCAGCGCCGATCATCACAGATTCAATTGACAAAACGATTTCATCGACACCTCCGGTCACATCGACAGTACCTCCGCCAAAAACAAAAAAACTAAAAGGTTCTAAACAACTATGATTCACTCAAGTCCGAAAGTTATTTAAATAAAATTGATTAATTAATTAATATATTTTATTTAATTATTAATTAATTAATTAGTTGGTATATATTTAATGCTTAGTCAAAAAAACATCAAACATATTTTTTTTACCAGATTAAAATATCGCTACGTGTTTCATGTGGATAATAGAAATAGAAAAACGGATTTTATTTATTAATTTTCAAGTTATGGATCTGGATTGAGGTAATTTTCTATTTACATTTTTTGGTTGTAAAATTAATCAGTTAAATTGAAATTACGTTGGATCGTTATCATTCCGTAATCTTTAAACAGTTTAAATTTTTTATGGAGTCATTAATACTTCAGAAAAATCACTGGTTAATTTTTTTTTTTATTCTTTTAAATATAATAAATAAAAGCATTTGTAATGTCTTTTTTGTTACGCTAAAAAATGCAATAGTCAATTTTTTAATTGAAGTGAATGAACAAGTCAACGCACTGGTATCTCGAAAGAGATAATTGTACAATTGTAATAAATAAATGTATTAATGTTATTATTATTGCTATTAATAAATATTAATAAATTAAATAAAGATAAATTAATTTTTATTAATAGAAGTAGTATAAATAGAATATTCAAATTTAAGAAATTGATTTTTATTGTTCTGATTTTTAGCTCTAATTAAAAATTATAAAAATTTTTATTTATAAAATTATTTTTAAATTTATCTTTAACCAAGAAAATATTTTTTCTTCCTAATTATAATTATAAAAAAATAATAATTATAATTATAATTATAATAAAATTATTATTACAATAATAATAATAATAATATTTATAATTATAATTTCAGAAAAAAAAAAAATTACAATAAATAACAAATTTTATTTTCATTGAGGGAAATTTTTATGAAAATAAAATTTGTTATTCTGAGTAATTTTATTTCTAAAATTATAATTATAAATATTATTATTATTGTAATAATAATTTTTATTATAATTATAATTATAATTATTATTTTTATAATTATAAATAACAGAAAATTTTTTACTAGAATCGTATTCTCTTGAGCGAAAAAAAAATTTTTTTTTGACACAAGAAATTTCACTTATTCCAACAAAATTAATTCTCTTGCGTTAAGAAATACGTATCTTGATCCAAGAAAATTTATTTAAGTCAAGAAAATCTTGTTGTTTTGAGAAAATTCAGCCCCTTGCTCCAAAAAATTTAATTCTTGATAGAAGTAAATTTTCTTGTCTTGAGAAAATTTCTCTCTTGCTCCAAAAAATTAAATATAAAAATAGAAGTAAATTTTCATTAATATTTTTATTGATTAACATGTCAAATAGAAAGATCAAATAATATTAAATCATTTTTTTTTTTTTCATTAAATATGTATAATTGCACGGTAAAATAATATAAAATGGGTATCAAATATTCAAGAGAAAAATTTTCTCAAGGTGAGAAAATATTTTTTTCAGCTGAAGTAGGTAGCGATGCTTCCCTGAAGTATCTAAAAATCTTGATCAAATATAAAAATGTATTGTATCAAGTATTTATGATAATTTGAATTAGGAAAAAATTTCTTCCACCAAGAATAGAATTTCAAGAAAAATTTTTACTTCGGTTTTCCTTTAGGCACCCGAAAATTTTCTTGAGCAAAGAATTTTGTTCTCCAGTTAAGAAATTTTTCTTTCTGTGTATGTGACTGCTAAAATTTACGGACTACGAATAAGAAAAATTTGGCTTAATGATTTTTTGAATTTCTAATCACACTTGTAGTTTGAGTACTTTTAGAATAACTTTTGAAAATAATAGTGCTATCAAAGGATCAATTACAAATAATTTAATGGACAAATGTGACCAAATTTATAAAACCAACAAAGTATTTAAAACTCCTTCAAAAACTTTACACAAATAATTGACTGCTGAAAAATATATAAAACCAAAAGACACTAATTCTTATCAATCATTAATTTCAACAATGAATATATATTATTTCTAATCTTTAAGACCTTTTAGATCAAAAAAATTTTTTATTTTTATTCCAAGAAGAAAATTTTTTGATTGAAAGAAAAAGTGCCACTAATGGGGTCTTTTACCTTACTCGTCATCAAATTTTCCTTACTTTCTCAATTATTTAAATCATAAATGACTATCGCTGAAAAAATATCAAAACCAATTTACGATAAAGATATACCCGTTAAAAAATTTTTCTTAGTCTCTTAATTATATAAATTTATTTTTGACATGTGCAAAACAAAATAAATAAATAAACAAATTTTGTTTTTCGCGAAATTAGAATCTATTTAGAACTACTTCAAAAATTTGTCTATATTATTAAGAGAATAAAAAAAATTTTTTTTTAATTTATTTAATTTGAATACCAAGGCATTGGCCGAATAGAAAAAATACAAAAATATAACAAAATTAAGTACGTGTAAGAATTTAAACATATCTAAATGGATATTATAAAAATAATTGGATTTCGCTAATAGGACAGTGAGAACAATAAAAAAATTTGGGAAATGTCATCAGCTATTTACAATCAATAAAAATGAGGTGAAATAGTGAAATAAAAGTAAGTAGGAAATTTTAAAGTAGGTGTCAGACTAAGTTTAGATTTTAGAAGTTAAGCCGGGTATCAAGTTCTCCTTAAGCTCAAGGTCATGGAAAAATTGGTAGGCTTTTGTCTTGAAAGTGTCAATGCTAAGTGCATTGATGACGTCAGGTGGTAATTCTCTTCAGAGGCGTAAAGTATCGATGAGATCAGGAATGAATGTTCGTAGGAGGCAGTTGAAAAATTTGGAATTTTAAATGTGATATTGTTCTGTTTGGCAGCCACTCTCTCAGAACGTCTAATATCTGGTGACTCTTCGACAAACAAGCTTCTGAGAAATCTAGGTTCGCCAGAGCTAAGAAGTTTATACAAAAAACACCCAAGAATTACCCAGTCAGCATCCAAGTCAGAAAGATTTCAGTATGAAGTCTTTTAAAAAACTTCTTATAGAAGTCCTAATGTGACGTCTTAAGGAGCTCTTTTTTACGAGGTCAGAACTAAGAGCTCTTAATGAACTCATAAGTTTGGAGTCAATTTTCTGACATCTAACTGAGTCCCTTTTTTGGACTTCTTTTTGAGTTGCGTATAATGAGCTTATAGACATTATAAACAAAAACACAAATTTCTTTTTAATATAAAGCTGTCAAAATCTTATTCATTTTTCATTTATTACTTTCCTGATTGAGAAATTAAATTGAAAATGATTAAAAATAATTCGAATTAAATGATTTAAAACAATTTGAATAGATTAATATATAGCGATATACACTTGGCATAGGTTAACTCATTTCTCTTAATCCAGGTTAATTAAATTTTTCAAAATTTTAAATTATATTATGAAGTAATAGGCAATAATGTTAAAATCTGGTTCGTAATCAAACTAATTTAGATAAAATAATAAAATTGGATTCTAATCTGAAAAATTATGTGAACTTTCTACAATGAAGGAGTACTTTTGCATGTATCAATTTTTAAACATTTTATTGAATTTAACGATATCTATAACTATATACTTATTAATTATTGTTGAATTTTTAATATTCATTAATTTATCTATTAGATTTTATATTGTGAAAAGTAAACAAAATTTATATAGACTATTTAAAAAAATATTACAGGTAGACTTTTGAATATTTTTTAGTATATAAATATTTGTAAAAGTTACTTTTTCTCTATCGATACACAGTATCAAATAGAATAAATAATATAGACAATGATCGCAACATTTCATCACTATATAAACTTAGCTTATAAGAATAATGAGATGTGTAACGACATATCGTTTGAACAGCGTAGGGGTTAGGTATCGATCTAGCACGCGCGCGACTCGGGTTCGAATCTTAGTTACGGCAATTGTGACTTTCACTTTCTCTTTAAACCGACAATATTAGGTCTAACTAAAATAATAAACATTCGAAATCAGCATCGGTGCTTCATAAAACTCTGAATTATTTTTTCATAATTTACTTTTATTATTATTATTATTATTAATATTATTTTTGTTGTGTTCTTATTATTGTTATCATTATAATAGCGTATAGAGATAAAAATCATTCATTTGTGCGAGTTCAGAAAAAGAGCTCTTTAAGAGCTCGTTTTGATGAGTTCTTAAAGTCTACAACAAGCGGCGCATTCGACCTCTTCAGAAGGTCTTAAAGACGTCTTTTAGACGTAGACTCTGACGTCCAAATCAGAAATCTGAGCTCATTTGGAATAACTTAATACGTCATTTTGCTATCTGGGTATATATATTTATTTGTCCTTAGAGCCGAAGCTCCCTCAAGGCCATCAATAAGCAATACATTATATATATATATATATATATATATATATATATATATATATATATATATATATATATATATATATATATATATATATATATATATATATATATATATATAAGTATACAGATTAAAAATAATTCGAATTAAATGATTTAAAACAATTTGAATAGATTAATATATAGATATACACTTGGCATAAGTTAACTCATTTCTTCTTAATCCAGGTTAATTAAATTTTTCAAAAATTTTAAATTATATTATGAAGTAATAGACAATCCCGAGTAAAACAGAATTCCGCCGCACCACCGCTGCACGGCTTTTGCGCCGCACCACCGCTGCACTACAGCCGTGACAATTTTGGTTATTTTACATATATATATAGCAGCATAGCAGCAGCAGGCAGCAGCATATATATATATATTTCTAGATGTACGTCGTCACGGTTATTGTTCAACGACGGTTAAACACTGTAGTATGCGAGCTGACCGATTGCCGTGTCATTGTGGCCCGGATGAAATGCATCAGCCGTCAATGCCCGCAGCTGTAGTGCTGCGCATAAAAAATTATGCCAGAATCGGGATTGAACTGGATCGCTGATTGACAGTCATACAGACGTCAGGCAAAGATGGGTAGTTGGTCAATCATAGGCTTAATCGGATGCTTATTTAAGTTTTTGATAATTATTTCTATTCCATGAATTCTAAATAATAAATCATTCTATGAATTTAGAATTCTATTATTCTATTATTTAGAATTCATGGAATAGAAATAATTATCAAAACTAAATTAAGTATCCGTTAAATATATGGTGATTAAAATACATCTTTAACACAAGTCTGGGATGGCATTATAGGAAAAGCCCTTGACTTTCAATCAGATGATCCGAGTTCGATCCCCGGTCTGGGCGAAGTGATTTTACATTGAATTTTTTTTTTTTTAATATTATCGTATACGCGAACATTTTACGAGCTTAATATCGATTTTTCTGGGCGAATGCACCATGCACCTATTTTCTTTCATCGGATTCCTACGATGACACGGTGAATCGACCGCAATGAGCTAGTTGTTTGCCAGTTATTCATATACACTAATGTTTGACTAACGTTTGACCGTGAATCGACCATATTATAACCATGACGGTAAAACCGCTAGGGAGTCTCTTCTCTTCATATATATATATATATATATATATATATATATATATATATATATATGTATGGATACTCAAATGAAAGCTCTTGACGAGTGTAACATCGGGATGAGCTTATATCTTTAAAAACGTCAATACTTAAGAAAGTACAGTGCAATTTAATAAAATTCATTATTTAATAAAGCAAAATTTTATTCATTTATTGTTCACAAGTCACGGCAATCACATAGTGACCGCAAGGTTGCTAGTTATAATAAATTAATTAATATTGCTGAAGAGCATATGAAATATTGAAAAAGCAAAAATTCAGATCAAAACCTTTCCAATGATACTAAATTTAATTTAAAAGCTCATTTTATCACATAAATATGCCGGATATTAAAATTTTCCTTATTCTCTCAATTTATGATTTGTAAAATTTTACAGAATTTTAATTTTTTATTATTTATTAAGAGATTTATTAGAGTTCAGTAATTATATAGATTAAATAAAATTTAATCAAAGTTACAAGCGCACAACTTTGAGTAGGCAACATTTATTTGACAGGTCAATTATCAATTATGAAGATTTGTCTTAGAATTTAATTTCAACGTTCCAAAATTTGAGTCTGATAGCAATGAAAATTAATTTAGCAGATATTTAATAATTTTTAAAATTTTTTTAATAAATAAATTATGGCAATAAAAAATAAGAAAAAAAATTAGGAAAACGGTTGACCCTAAAGGCCATCGCTGCAACTTCCCGCTAATTCCATACTTAGGCGCTTAAAATTGCACCAATGACGTTTTTGAGCTCTTCGAGCTTGAAAATACAATTTATGGGTTATTTTGAGCTCTCCGAGCTCAAAGAGATTGCTTTCCTATCCTTTAAAGCTCTTCGAGCTCAAAAGTCTGATAGAGATTTGATAAGTCACTATTTTTTGAATTTTTAAACCACAATAACTTGAATGAATAAACCGATTTTTACGCGGTTAGAAGCATTCGACGCAGTTTTTTAAGCCTCACAAAGAATCTCAAATTTTGAATTGATCGCGCTAGGAATTTTGAAGTTATTCCGAAAAAACACTTTTTTCGGTTTTCTTTCGTTCACGATATCTCTCGAACGAATCAAACCGGATTTTTGACCGGACTGGTGGCGATCGACGTGATTTTTCAAGGTTAAGAGCTGATTAGTTTTTGGAATTGAACCATAAAGCCGTTTAAAAGTTATTCCAAAAAAACCACATTTGAAAAAAATTTTTTTTTCAGTTTTTTGAAGATTTCTCAAAATCTATTGATCTGAATCGGTCCAAATAGTTTGTAAAATCTAAGTTTGGTCAAGCCTTTTCGAATGGCACCAACCACGATGAAATCGGTCAAGCCGTTCAAAAGTTATAAGCGGTTCACATACTTTCACACACACACACACACACACACACACCGTGACAACCTCGCGGGGATAGTCAGGGAAGCTTCCTGTGACCTTCAAACGTCGAGATCTGATGAAAACTCGATTTTTGCAAAACGGTGAAAACAATAACTTCCCGATTTTTGAAAATCTTCGATTTTCTTAGCGGGAAGTTAAAAATTAGGAAAACGGTTGACCCTAAAGGCCATCCCTGCAACTTCCCGCTAATTCCGTTAATACCTGGCCGCTTTTTTGAGCTCTTCGAGCTCAAAAGTACAATCTGTGTGTTGTTTTAAGCTCTCCGAGCTCAAAAAGATACCTTTTCTATGCTTTTGAGCTCTTTGAGCTCAAAAGTCTGATAGAAGTTTCATAGATCACTATTTTTTGAATGTTCATACCGCAATAACTTTTGAATGAATGAATCGATTTTTACGCGGTTGGCGGCATTTTACGTAGTTTTTTAAGCCTTATAAATAATTTCTAAGTTTCAATTGGTCAAACTAGAAATTTCGGAGTAACTCTGAAAAAACACTTTTTTCGGTTTTCTTTCGTTCACGATATCTCTCGAACGAATCAACCGATTTTTACCGGATTGCCGGCGATCGACGTGGTTTTTCAAGGTTGAGAGCTGATTAGTTTTTGGAATCGATCGGTTGAGCCGTTTAAAAGTTATCCCAAAAAAACCACTTCAGAAAAAATTTTTTTTCCTACTTTTTTTTAGATTTCTCCGAATTTCTCAAAATCTATCGGTCCGAATCGGTTCAGATTAACAGGAAATCTAAGTTTGGCAAAGCCCTTTCGAATGGCACCAACTGCGATGAAATCGGTTCAACCGTTCAAAAAAAAGTTATAAGAGGTTTACATACTTACACACACACATACATACAGACATAGTGACACTCTCGCGGGAATAGTCAGGAAAGCTTCCTAGACCTCAAAACGTCGAGATCTGATGAAAACTCGATTTTAGAAAAACGGGTAAAACCAATAACTTCCCGATTTTTGAAAATTTTCAATTTTTAGCGGGAAGTTAAAAAATTGACATGTAGAAATTTAAAAAAATTATAAATGCAATTTTTTAAAAATAATTTTCTAGAAAAAATTTATTTGTTGAATAAAATTAAAAAATTATCAAGTGACTGTTAAAACTTTAATGCCATCTGATAGCAATGAAAAAGGGATAAATCACTAGGAAATAATTGTGCAGCCCTAGGGCTGGTGGAAATATATTTCTGCTAGAAGTCTATTTAATTCTTGCAGTGCGTTCTGAATAATAATTCTATAAGAATTGCTAGCATTATTTTTTTTTCAATAAGTGACAGAATGGTCTTAGTTTGTATGCAAAAAAATTACAATTTCAATTCACTGATATGATACTGAAATTGAGAGACAGCTGATAATTTTTGCAATTTTTTTTAATTAAAAAATTATAACAAAATAAATTTATTTTAAAAAATTTCATTTTTAGAAGCTCTAATGAATTAAAACAAATAAATTAAACAATTAAAAAAAAAAATTTTTTTCTGGAGTTTATTTTTCGATTTTTAAGTGCTAAAATTTTCAGTTTCATATTTTTTTAAGTTTTAATGATTTTGTAGAATTTTTATAACATAAAATTCAAAATTTTACAATTTGAAATATAAAATTTTTACTCTTTAAAATTCAAAAAAAAAAATTATAAAATTTTCTTTTAAAAAAAAAAATCTTTTTACGCCCCTGATGAAAAAATTTTAATTTTTCAAGACATTTACGGAATTTAAATAAAAATCACTTTTTACAACTGATAATTAATTTATACAAAAAAAATTGATTAAAAATAAAATAAAATCTAGCTGTCACTTGACAATTTTTTAATTTTCCAACTCGCAAAAAATTATTTAAAAAAAATAGCATTTTTAATTTTTTAAAAATTTCTGTCATTTTTTTTTGTCATAATTTATTTGTTAAAAAAATAAAAAAAATGATCAAATATCTGCTGAATAAATTTTTATAATAAAATGTATAAGAAATAAAATCTACTCACAACATGGCGACGAAACAAGGTTGTACGTTACTGAAGAAACGAAAGAGAGAAAAGAAGGGAGTGGTAGCCATTGCTAGTGGCCGCCATGTTTTTCACCTCAAGTGGGTGTTTAGAAGGCCGGGGTGAAAAATCATCTCTCAGGATATGCAGGTAATTAATAATCCCTTATTTCTCGATAATTACATTAAAAACAACCCACAAACATTATTAACTAAATAATTGACAGAAAACATTGACACACTAGAAATATTTAGCAACGTCATTTGGTGAAATCGCACATAGTCCGTCGTTATGACTCACGTACCAAACGCGTAGTCTACGACAAGGTTATTTCCAATTATTTTAAATATTTTCGTCAGCTATCACAACAAATCCATGGGTTATTGCTCCTCTCTCTTCGTCATTGGGTGACTAAAAAATAATTCTAAATTTTTCTTCTTTTTATTAATCTGGACAATTGTCACCAACAATTTATTTATTTAAATATTTAAATATAATATTCCATTAGTCATAGAGATTGCATCATTTATGTCCATTATTTCTCTACTTCTACTCTACTAGTTTTCATTTTCTTCTCAAGCTCTTTAACTTTACTATTGATGTTTTTTTATTTTTATTTCTTCCTTTATTATCATTTTACTCTTTTAAATGTCCTTTTAACCTTTGCGCGGGATTATTTCACTATACATTCCATTACTTTTTATGTGACATTTTTTTATTGATATTTGCTATTTAGGCCAAATTTTGTTTTTCCAAAAATCATTTTTTACTGTTTAAAAATTAGAAAATTAGAAAATTTTTTTTAATTAGTCTTATGTAATAATTTTATTGAAAATTAATAATTATAAATTTAAAAGAGAAAAAAAAAATTTTTAATTTTTCTAATTCATTTTTTATGAAATTATGACATTAATTTAAAGTTAGCAGTCGCGTGACCATTTTTAATTTTTAATAAATAAATTTGTTCAAAATTATTTCTAAAAATTGCATTTTTATTTTTTTTTTTCATTTTTTTCAACATAATTTATTTGTTAAAAAAATTTTAAAAATTATAAAATATCTGATAAATTAATTTTCATCATGAAATTTAGAATTTAATCCATAAAAATTTAACAAATTTTGAAAGTTTTAATTTATTTCTTCTAATTATTTTTATTATGTTAAAAAACAAATTTTGTGGTCGCTAAATTTTTATCTTACATTAAAATATTGATTAAAAAATTTCTTTTTATAGTCAATTTTTTTTTTTAATCTAATTTTACCGAAGTTGGATTAAAAATCATTTGCTACATAAAAATTTACTCCATTTTTTAATAATTGAACAATAAAATTTTAAATTAGTCATTAGCAGTCACTAAACAATTTTTTAATTGTATTTAAAAAAAAAATTTGTTCCAAAAAATTATTCTTAAAAAATTACATTTTTTATTTTTTAAAATTTCTTATAAAATTTATTAAATATATGCTAAATTAATTTTCATAAAAAATTGACAAAAATTTTTCTTTTCGGCTTTAAATTTTTATTTGAATTTTAAGAAGAAATAAAAAAATAACAATAAATTTTTACTCTCAAAATTTGTCAAATAATTTTTTATAAAAATTTTATTGCAATAAAAAATTTTTTTCTTAAGAAATGATAGAAAATTTTTAAAATAATAAACAATAAAAAATTAAATATATGAAAATTTTGATTTTTATTAAATCTGTAAAATAATTATTAAAATCAAAAATATTTTTTTAGTGTCAAAATGGGAAGGAGATTTAATTTTTCCTTCATAAAGACATGCCATCCCATCAACGACAGCGGAACCTCCACCCAGGTACGACAACCGGAACTACTGTAACTTAATAAATAAAAAACAAACAATAGAAATCTTAAAAGTCAACATCTAAGAACTCGTTTAAATAAAAGAATAAATATAAAAAAAAAAAATAAATAAATAAATACAAGAGCAAGAACAACCAACAGGATTTACCGATAATCTTCAATCTCGAATCTAAAATCTTCAAATTAAAGGAACAAAATTCAACGGATTCATCGTTACAGATTAAAAAATGTGGTTTTATGAGTGATTAATTTTATTAGTAACATATTTATTAAAAGAGTTTGAAGTAATTTCGTGGTGGTGGTGACCTAAGTCACTTTTGAGGACGGACAATAAATTTAATTAAAAAAATTTATTGGTAAGTTATTTTTTAATATATTATTATATTAATTTATTTTTTAATTATTAATTATTAATTCTTACTAATTATTTTTTATTTTAGTTCCTCAGATTGGTTTCACATGTAACATGTATTTAAAATTATTAATTTTGACGCTAATATCTGTTTTCTAGGTGATATTTAAGTATTAATTATTACAAACGGCACATGTAATTAAAACGCTTGAAAAATCTCGAATTATGCAAAACCTGTTATATGAAAGATTTTAAATATTTCAATTGTATATTACAAGAGAAATAATATTGAATAAAAGTTATCGTAATTACTGATAATATTATTCGAAATATTATAATTCAATATTTGTTTAAATTTGATGTCGAGTCATAAATTTTAAAGCTTAAAAATAAATAATTTTAAATACTTAAATTTAAATAAAATGATTTTAGTTATAGTTTAATTATTGTTCATTTAAAATTGGATTTTTTAAACAACTAATTAATAATTTCCTGAAGGTTTATATAAATTTTTGAACATTTCAAAAATTTATGTTAACTGCCCAGATAGCCAGTTGATGGTAACTTGTATAAAATTTCAAGTTTAATATTGGCTATTTGCCTCATTAACGACTTTGTAGCAAATTGACATCTATTTATATGTTAAAGCCGTTTGGTGTAAATTTGAGGAGCAGATTGATGGCAGACTTACTGTAAAAGTTGGAACGCAACATTTGTAAGCTTAATTTGCTTGCAAACTGCATGCAGATTGACAGAAGCTTTAGAATTTTTTGTCTTATCAATGAAAAATGGGCATGTCAGGCTAAGCCAGAATGCCAAACATTGGGTCTTTGGCCGAACTAAGTCCTGAGTAAACTTAGTAAGAATAAGTGTAGTAAAAATGCTTTAACTAAGGTAAAGTACCTAGTAGTTAAACAGGTTTCAAAGTAAAACGTATTTGACCCTACTTTTGATATATAAAAGATGTAATTATTAGTTTAAATTAGTGATTTTCATGAAAATATAAACAATTTTGAATTAATTGAAGTACAAAATAGCCCAGATAATTGATTATTTATATTTTGACGTTTTTAAGATAGACTATGAAAGGTAAGCAAAATTTTTCAACGTTTTATTGAAATATCAAAAGAATTATAACATTATTAAATAATATCAATATTTAATGTATTCATTTAAAAATGAGAAATATCTGTATTTAATTTTTAATTACATAATTTTATGAATGACAAAGCAAATTTTTCAATTATAAATAAAAAGGGCCATTCGGCAGTCGAAATGGAAGTAGATTTTTCAAATAAAAAAAATTGATTTTTAATAAAATAATATAATAACACTGATAATGTATAAGTTAATTCATGAATTAAAAACAAAATTCAATAATAAATTTAAAACTATTTACAATAAATTTTGGAAAAAAAAATTATCTTGTGAAGAAAAAGTTTCTCAAATATTTACCAAAGAATTGCACAGATTATAAGATTTGAATTATAAATGTCCAAATTTTAAGTAACTGCTGAGAAACAACAGTTTTCAAGTTAATCAGAATTTTGCAACCGGATAAAATTTTAGTTGAAGAAAACAATGGTTAGAACTAATTTGTGACATATTTACTGACAACCTACCCGAAAACATTACACAAAAGACTGATCAATATCGTAATTATTGAATTTACATCATGATTAACCTATGATGTAGACAATAATTCTAAAACGGCTGCAACAGTAAAACTGTTTCATTAAACGAACTCTAAAAGGAGTAATATTGAGGCTACTACCCCTTCTAAGTAGTGAAAATTAAAGCTTATTAAAAGAGCTTTACGATGCATTTTACCGAATTTCAATATTTTGTCTAGTTCAGTAATTATACCAAGTTGAAGTAGTAAAAACATCAATTTTTACGATTTTCAAAATTTCAAAATCCTGTCATTTCCAAATTACTCGCCCGATTAAGCTCATCTTCGAACTTAACCTTGGTCTTGATCGATAGATAAAGCATGCTGAGTTTGAGAAGAATCGGTCATAAATTGAAAACGCTATCGTGCTGACAAACCGCGTTATATCGTATAAATATATATATAAACTTTTGAACTATATATATTTTCTGACTCAGCTCGACAAACTAAGTCAGAAAATGGCTAAATTTTTCAAAAGTTGCGCCATGAGGACGGCTGCAATAGTTAGATTTTTATAAAATCTACTAAAAACTCAATTCAAAATGTTCAATAATTTTAACTACACTTATTTTAGCTGTAAAATTATTTAATTTGCAGTAATTAATACAAATCACAATGTTGATCACTAGTTTATAAACCTATTAGATATTAAGGGTGCTGTTAAAATTATACGGCTCCAGTTTGTTCAAGTTCTGGATACGGCTTTGAAAATTTGGAGATATAGTTAGACGCTAAAATTTAATATAAAAATTATAGCTTATGTCTGCAAAAATATATATTATTTAGAAAAGACTATTTCATTGGGTGGTACAATTTTTTGCCCTCCGGGCGAAAGTGGCAACTTTCGTCCCGCTGCACTAAACAGTTGCCGCTTTCCGCCTTCGTCGGACAAAAAAATAGTATACACTCCACGGGAAGTAAATAAGAAGCTGCCTCAGATCACATGTTTGTTGACCTCGGCTTCGCCTCGGACCAACAATTACATGTGACTCTGAGACATTTCTTACTTTTACTTCCCCTAGGTGTGTAATATACTATTTACTTGAAATGATGATATATCATTTTTTTTTTTATTTGACGCGATTGATTTCGGATTTATTTGACTTAGTACCTTTTTCATGAAAAAAATAGCATCTATCGGTGATTCTAGACATGTTAACTTTTAAGTTAACAAAAATGATAATTGTTTTTATAATGGTGAAAAAACTTTACAGAAATCAACATTACTTATAATAAATATATGGATTTTTTATTACAACAGATTCGATAAGTCTGTTCAAGTACATGGTCCCATTTTTTATGTGAGTGTTCAGATACTGGGTACTTTACATTACTAATTCTTACTAAGTTTACTCAGAACTTAGTTCGGCTGGACAGACCCCTTGATGATGGCTACTTGGATGCCAACTGACAGCAGATTTTGGCTTTTCCAATCTTTTGTAGTCAAGCTTGCCTGAAATCTGCGCCTTTACACTGGCACCAAACTGCGTTAGAAGATTGGCGTTAACCTTAACAGCAATATTTTGGAAAAATTCTGGATTTGTAGCCAACTTGACTTCCAATTGACACCAATCATTGGACAGTAACTTTTGTACTGTTATTTTGGTTATTGGGTAATGTTTCAATTAGTTGTTTGTCCGTTCAAAATGTTAAGTTGCAGCTAAAAACCGTATCCACTTGAAATTTTGGAGAAAAACTTTTTTCTCTCAAAGAAGGTTCAGAAAGATGATAGTTTTTGTAAGTTTTAGCGGCACGAGCATCAAAATTTTGAAACAAGACTAACATTTTTATAAAAATAGGCTTTTTCTTGTACTTACTCCCCCGCTATTGAGGATCAATAATTTTCTCAAAAATTGGGGAGGTATTTAGCTTTCACTAATTCAAGTCGGGTGGAGTAAAGCTATTTTACAGAAAACAATAACTAAATATTCTCACCTTACAATCCTGAAACCTCATAAATTTGAGCACTAGCTTAAATTTCATAAATTTAGAGACTTTAGATCTATAATAAAAGTTTGCTTTAATCACAAATATGAAAAGAAATAATGAACTTTTGATTTTGATTTCTTTTTGATAAAAAAATTTAATATTTAATTTAAAATCTAAAATTTTTAATTATATCATTTTCTAAACACCGGTAATATTTTGAACAAAAAGTGTTTATTTTGTTTTAAACAAAATTTTTCGTTGAAGTAAGGCCTCAAAAAACTTACTGTCAATTCAACAGTTTTAAATTATTAAAGTTATCTTCTTGAAATAAGAAAACTGAATATTTTTAAATAATATTAAAATTAAAAAAAATATGTCTGTTTTTGAATCAAGTAATTTTTCTGTCAATATGAAGAAATAATGAACTTTTGATTTTGATTTCTTTTGATAAAAAATTTAATATTTAATTTTAAAAATTTAAAATTTTTAATTATATCATTTTTCAAACACCGGTAATGTTTTTGAACAAAGTGTTTATTTTGTTTTAAACAAAATTTTTTCGTTGAAGTAAAATTCCTAAAAACTACTGTCAATTCAACAGTTTTAAATTATTAAAGTTATCTTCTTGAAATAAGAAAACTGAATATTTTTAAATAATATTAAAATTAAAATATGTCTGTTTTGAACAAGTAATTTTTGTCAATATGAAGTAATTATAATATTACTTTAACATAATCTTTTACAAATTTATAAAGTTCATCATAATTGGTAAATCAAGTTTAAATACATTAAAAAATTATATAATTAAATTCATTACACATGAATAGTTTATGTTTGTGTATATTATTAAGAAAACTTATGTTTAATTAATTTTTTTTAATTATTTACAATTATATTAGCTTTGCACAAAATAGAATCATTTAAAAAATCATTTAATATAATCTCCTCTGTAATAGTAACAGAGAGAGAATTTTTCTTGTACTTTTACTTGTACACCTTTCTCGGTTTTACAAGGCTGATCTCCCCTCTTTCTCCTAGCATTTACGCTTTCCTTGCTCTTCTTCTATATTGGGACCCTCAGCAAGTCCCACCCAACACTTTCTCTGCTTTATATTGCGGCCGTAGACCCATTCTTGTGCTTTCTGTACCGCATTTTGCCCTGAACCTCAATTCCTAACATGGGAAAAAAACCACAGAGAAAACCCATGATAGTACAGTCAAGCTCGGCTACAAGCTCTACAGTGATTGATAAGAAACTCTTCTTTATCGACCACTGGAGCATTAGGGCCCCTCTCCTAGTGTGTAGAGGACCCCTCGCGCTAACCAACGCCGACTAGAGTGGTCACCCATTCAAGTTGTTGCTTAAATAGGTGACTAACCTCAAGTCAGACGTGTGCCGCCCTGCTACACGGAAAGAAATACATTGGTGGATATCCCTATGTCGTTGTATTGCATTGCTATAAGCCCTATGCATATAGTGATTATCTACTATACTGTAAGTGGTACCAAAATCTTTGCGTCTATTACACGGGCGCATAGGAGGCTTGACGTGACAGCATTGCCGCCAGCCCCATACATGGGAAAAAATTTCTGGGAAATTCTACGATACAACTATTGTAAAGCTGGATCATACTTTTATTACTATTAATTGTCAAATATTTTGTAAGAAAAAATACTATTTATCTGATGATAAAATACGAGATATTACTATTGTAAAAGTAAGAGATGAAAATTTCCCAGTGCCGTGTTCTCTGTATCTTTTCAATAGAACTATAGCAAATTCTACAATAGTTGAATTTGAATGTTTCTCAATTAGTTTTTGAGTGATGGCCGTGCATCAAGGCTAGACTTCGAGTTTATGTAACAAACAAACGATATGCTTTCTTAGTTCATCTCGGATAGCGTAGAGGGACAGTCTCTGGCTACCTCAAATTGTTCTGGGTTCGATTCCCTGATAGCACGAAAATGTCGCTTTCTTTTTCGATTACTGTACAGGTACCAATTAGTCCAACCTTCTATCTCTCTCCCTCCTTAATATTTCTTTAAAAAACCAACGTAAATTTTTACAATAGTTGAATTGTAAAGTTCACAAACACATATTGTTTAATTTGCTCTATAGTGTTCGACTTTTTACGACTCTTGCTAGTCTTATTTTGTTGGATAAAATTTACAATAGTAGATCGTAAAATTACTAAATGAGAAGTATAGTCCACTGTTACTATTTTATTTAGTAAAAATTACAATAGTAAAAATAGTAAAAACTCCTTCAATTTTCTTTTCCGTGTAGTGGTCGCAGATGTCGCAATGCCAGCTTGCTTCTTCCGCGATATTACTTAAGCGCGACAATCAATCAATTCTATCGGAATTTGGCCAGTATTTCATGGGTACAACTATCACTGTACCGACATAAAATTCATAAATTAGTAAAACTATTTTGAAATTAATTGTAACATTAAACTCAGTTTAATACAAAAATTTTTTAAATATTTTTCGTCGAACACAATTGATAGAAGCAAGGATTTGTTTATATTTAATAAGCTTTATTAAATCTGTTAATAAATGATTTTTTAACAGGTAACAAATATTTATTAACAGTTATATAAGTAATTTGTTTAGTACAATTTATTAACTGTTAAAAATATTTATTAATGGTTAATGAATATTTGTTAACTGTTAAACGAATATTTATTTATAAAAAATAAAAAGTAAAAAATAGCAATTTCCTTTTGACACTTTTTTTATAACCCTATAGCTGGAATACATGATAATAATTAAATTCACTAAATAAATTAACGTTTTTAATATTTAAAAATATAAAAGTATAATTATGAAGCTATGATAAAATTCTCTGCTATTTTATAATAAATGTTATTATAATGTAATATAATTAATTGCAAATAATTTATAAAGATGATTTTTATTTGTAAAACCATCTTTTTCTTTATATCATATAACATTGCAAATTGCAAGCGAAAACAACAAATTCACTCTACAAAATATTTACTAATTGTTAATAAATATTTCTTAACTATTAATAAATACTTATTAACTATTAACAAATGTACTTTTCCACCCAAATAGATATTTATTTAATAAAAAGTTAAAAAAAATATTTATTAAAATTCTAATAAATTAAATAATTGTCTTCAAATAAATTAAATTATTAACAGTTAATAAATCCTTCTATCAGTGTGCATAACCCATTCAATTAATTAAACTATTCTAAAAGTTTTCACATTATGATCACGTACCAGTATATGATCACTCCATGTATTTGTATATCTATATTCACAAATATAGGTATACAAATACATGGAGTGATCATATACTGGTACATGATCATATATTGGGGCTTTTACCTTACTCTAATATCAGCATAAGAGATATAACAATAACGGATAGACTGTTCTGCCAGGAGCATCGTAAATGTCGCTATATATATAACTATAAAGTAGTCAGTACTTGTCTCGGATAGCTTAACTGGTAGAGCCCTTGGCGCGTAACCGAGAGATCTGGGTTCGATTCCCAGTCTGGGCTGTCTGATTATTTTTTCAATTACGGAAAAATTCCCACTGAGTAGGTCCCCCCTTTCCCCTATCCGTTCTTTCCCAACTCCCTTAAAAAAAATTTGCTTTGATATGGTTGATGTTACTATTCCCACCATAGCCAAATCATCTATGCTGACGATTTTTATATCGAAT
The DNA here is from genome assembly GCF_020080835.1 of Cotesia glomerata. Classification (NCBI taxonomy): domain Eukaryota; kingdom Metazoa; phylum Arthropoda; class Insecta; order Hymenoptera; family Braconidae; genus Cotesia; species Cotesia glomerata. The sequence continues at coordinate 28,718,013 of NC_058161.1, forward strand.
CAAAATCTTCTAAACCATACAGTATAGTGTTCACACCCATAGTAACATAGTGATATCCGCAATGTATTTCTTTCCGTGTATCTCTGCCATTTTTAGAGGTTGGCAACGTAACGCACATATTTTTAATTATAATCACTGAAAAAAATAGTGGTGCGTGCCGGGATCGAACCCGGATCCCACTCTTTCGAAAAGCGGGCACCGAGCCGACTAGGCTATTGCCAGCCTCTGTAATAGTAACATTCAATTTAAAAATAAAAATTTTTATTTTTATTTTTAAAATTCTTGCTTAAGGATTAAAGATACGGTAAAATTAATAGGGAATTTTTGGTAGAGGATTTAATTCTCTATAAAAAAAGACCTGACTGGCCTTTTATGACAAAATATATCTCGAAACTTTTAGTTTCGAGAAAATAGCGTATAAAGTTTTAACAGAATTTGAGTACAATTTTTAACAGAAAAATTCATTTCTGCTATGATAAAACGTTGTAACTCGAGATAAGTTTTCTTATCGTAACAAACTAATGCTCATTTTGATAAATAAATGGAATTATTATGACAAAACGCTGTAACTCGAAGAATTAAATGTTATAACTGTAGTTCGGGACTTTCCGCAATTCTTCGGCTCGCCATAGGACAAGCCGATTATAAAAAATTAACGATTTACAGCGTTTTGTTGTAACAATTTTTAATTTTTGTGTAAGGCCTGAAAAATGTCGTATCTCCGAGGGCATAAAAAATTTCCTCTATTTTCATTTTTTTAATTTCCAACACAGAAAAAAATTTACTTGAATCAAGTAAATAATTTTGAAGAATTTTATCTTCTTGATTTGAGTAAAAATTCTTAAACTAAAAAATTTTCCTTGGTTTAAGTAAATTTTATTTGATTCAAGAATTTTTCGTCAATGAAACTCTTAAAAATTATTTTCTTCGTTTAAGAATTTTTCTCTTGATTCGAGTTAATTTTTTTTTCGGTGAATGTAAACGTTTTTTTTGAAATAGTAAAATTCTTTTTATGATACCCTATCATTAAGTGACACAAAAACCTTTTTAGCTCTGTTACGACAAAAAGCAGCGTATCTCTGAGATATCTTCAATATTTCAGCCACAATCGTAACTTAAAACTTTTGAAAACTATGGATAAGTTTTATAACTTTATTTTTTAATTTTGAAAACAGGAAAATAGATAGAGCAAAATTGATGAGGATTTTTTCGTAGAAAATTAAATTTTCTATAAAAAGATCTGAAATGATTTTTTGTATCTTCAATATTTGAGCATTAATAATAATTGTTAAATTTTTGAAAAAATAAAAATAATTATTTCCAGAGAGATGATCACCCGGAGGCAGTGGAGTTAGCAAAATTAAAAGCGTTCATGGTGTAGATCGCTGCTTAGGGAATGAGGAATCCGGGCCTACGTTTAGTCGGGCTCACGACGTCACCAAGTGGTGGCGGCGTATTTAGCACACAGGCCGAGGAGGAGTTGCGACATTGGCTTGAATCACGCTTGGATGCATTGAGGTATAGACCCGGTTGCGTACTCGCGTTTTGTACTTAGCCTTTACGTCGCCCCCGACTCGGCCCTGAGTCCTCGACGAAGACATTGACTTTGCCGTGGTTAATCGTCCTGCCGGTGGCGAGAGGTGCTGGTGCTGGAGGACGTCGGCATCACCATCGTGTCAGACCTAGAGCCCGGATATCTGGTGATCGTGATCCAGCGACGTGCTGTTGTTCAATGTCTCACAAATGCTGCTGATCAGGTAATTTTGTTTTTTATCTAAAATTATTTTATTCCAAATCTAAAAAAATTTTTTTTAACAAAAAATTTATTGTGAGAAAAATTTTATATAGTCTCACATTACTAGATTTTTTAGACCACGCGTATGACGAGAAAAATAGACACATAAAATATTCTATAAAGTAAAAGCCCCAATAGATGATCATGTACCAGTATATGATCACTCCATGTATTTGTATACCTATATTTGTGAATATTATCATAAATACTTGATACAATAAATTTTTATATTTGATCAAGATTTTCAGATACTTTAGGGAAGCAGCGCCACCTACTTTAGCTGAAAAAAAAATTTTCTCACCTTGAGAAAATTTTTCTCTTGAATATTTGATACCCATTTTATATTATTTTACCGTGCAATTATACATATTGAATGAAAAAAAAAATGAGTCAATATTATTTGATCTTCTCATTTGACATATTAATCAATAAAATATTAATGAAAATTTACTTCTATCAAGAACTAAATTTTTTGGAGCAAGAGGCTGAATTTTTTCAAAACAACAAGATTTTCTTGACTTAAATAAATTTTCTTGGATCAAGATACGTATTTCTTAAAGCAAGAGAAATAATTTATTTGGAATAAGTGAAAATTCTTGTGTAAAAAAATTTTTTTGCTCAAGAAAATAATTAGGACGAAAAATATTTTCTTGGCTCAGGTTAACCTTTTTTTTCTATGTAAGAAATTTCTTAATTTTTTTTTCTTTTAAAAATCAACTATAAGGTAAACGCCCCAATAGATGGACGGTTAAGCAAACTTCCATGTTCTTTAAGCAAAACAATATAATAAAATGTAAATAATTTGTAATAAAACAAATTATATTTATGCAATAATATGTAATTAACTAGAAAAAAATAAGCAAAACTTGGTAAAATTTCGTAGTAATTAACAGAAAAGAAAAATTGAAGAAAAAGACCAAAACTCCAGTAGATGGACAAAATCTCCGGTAGATGGACAGCTAATACCATTAAATGAACACTCCTTACAAATAATATTTTTAACTTATTGCTTATATCAGAAGTAATGAATTGTTTAATTTTTTTTTTTCTAAAAACTAAAGCTTGATAGTAATTTTCAAAATATATCGGAAATTAATTTTACTATCCTTTAACACGTCGTACTCTCTTATACAAGATAACGCTAAATATATATTAATATAAAATAGATTATTAATTAATAATCTATATAAATTTCTATAAAACACAACGTTCAAAATATTTTAGGCGTGTTCCGCTTTTTAAATTTTCTTTTTTTGTGCAGTTTTTTTTCTTACTGTTCAGCTTTTTCCTTCCCTTTGTCTTTTGCAATTTCTCTTTTTATTTTCTTCTATTTTTCTTAATTTTTTTTATTTTTTCTGTAAACCTTCATTTGATCTTTTTTGTCTTTTTAATTTAACAAATAGAATTGAAAAAAAGTAAAGAAGATTCACCATGTAAAACACAATCTGTTCATCTATTGAATAGAATTTTATAAGTATTAACAATAGATAAGCAGTCAATTTGCTTATTTTCTTTCTATTTTATTATTAAAACCATATATTTTAGGTTTTTTCGTAAAATGTGAGTATAATCAAATGCACATACCTTACTTTTTCATTATTTTAAAATAATATCACTGTTAAAAATTTCTATAGTTAATTTTTACTAAAAATGTGTTAGAATGTTAATTAAAGAACCATTGATATAGTAATTATAATACTTAGTTTTGTAGATTTCATTCCACTATTTATTCCTAACTCAGCTTAAGAAAATTCACAGAAACAGTTTCCTATGCAATTTGGTTAAACGATCGCTATAAACGGCAATTTGTTTAATAATATTAAAATAAAAGATATTGTAATTTTACAAAACAAGGATTTACTATTAAAAAAAAATCATTTCTATTCTATTAAAATAATATTTATTCATGTATTCATATAGCAGCATATATATATATATATATATATATATACTATATATATATATATATATATATATCATATATATATGATATAAGTGATTTGTTAGTTAAAATAATAAAAAGATTAAGATTTTTTGTTAAAAATTTCTGGCGGTACCCATTTTACTAGAAATGTGTTTGAAGTTTTTACGCACCACACAATATAACAATTATCAATACTTGGTTTTGTAGAAATTTGCTCCACTATTTATTCCAACTCAATTTAAAGAAAATTACAGAAACAGTTTCTGTAATTTATTAAACATCTAATCGGCACATTTGAATTTTAATAATATTAAAATAAAGATAACTTGTAATTTTACAAAACAAATTCTATTAAAAAAAAAAATATTTCTGACTCTCTATTAAAAAAAGAAGATATTTATCACAACTTCATATAGCTTCACTGCCTATATATATATATATATATACTCTCTCTCACTGCTATATATATACTATATATATATAACTCATATATATATATATATATATATATATATAAGTAGTTCAATTGAAGTTAAAATAATAAAAGATTAGATTTACACTGTTAAAAATTTCTTGTAGTATTTTTACTAAAAAATGTGTTGGAAGTTTTTACGCACCACAATATAGTAATTATAATACACAGTTTTTACAGCCAAGAATTTACTTTCCACTTTTATTCAACTCAATTTAGGAAAATTACAGGAAACAATTTTTGCATAATTTACTAAACATCTATCGGCAATTCGTTTAACTGCTAATATTACAATACGGGTTGGCAATTTTTGCAAAACAAACGTTCTATTAAATGTTTTTGTAAGTTTTAGTACTCCGAGAAAAATATTCAATATATATATTCATATATATATAGGTAGGTTAAATCAGGTTGAAATAGTAAAAAAGAATAATTTGATTGATGTTGATTAATGATTTTCATTTTGTACTGAAGCGCTAATTATATCTTTACCGAAATTTTGGCACTTCATACAGACCTTAATTTGCTATTCATTACAAATACTCAAGAGTGAAAAACGCATTTGCCCTAACTAAGGAATCCCGAACGCTGAGCCACGCACTTGCCAGACACCGATACGCCAACCCCCTACGCCGTACGACCGATCGGTGGTTCAATATGTCTCATAATTCTTTATAAGCTAATCCTATGGGAGTGGCATTGGAGCATTACGACTTATTTTTACATCATTTGTGTTGTTGATGCTGTTTATTGAGTGCGAGAATAACTTAACTTTTACATTATTTATAATCATTAAATATTATAAAAAATTAGAGAGTCTAACTCTGCATATACTCGTTTCAAATATATCGATTTCCGAAATGATCATTCGAAAGTAATATTAAAATTTACATAAAAAGATAAACGATGCCTCAAATTTCTTATTGGTAATGACCAAGTTATTACAAATAATAATCAACTATAGACTTCAAAATTAGTAAAAACTAAAATATGGAGGGACATGTTGTTTTTTTGATACATCAGAATCTACATCAACAAGTAGACGCTATTACAGCGGTTCCAGAGTTATATAATCGTGACATTAGAACTTCGGCTTTATAATTGAAAAATTTATATTTTAATGTTTTCAAAAGCATAAGAAAATGACTTATAAAAAAAATCCCAACTTAGAGTATTTAAAACTAATTTTTTCACAGTAGGTTTATCTAAAACATATCTCAAAAGTTATACTGTATAGTGATAGAGGAATATATTCAATAATTATGATTTAACAGGCGAGACCGCTCCTTTTCTCGTTTTGCTCTCACGGAGTTCAACGGAACTATCTCTGTCTCACTTTCCCAACAGCACTAATTGCAGTTTCGATTGGTATCTGAAACGAATGTAATTTTTGAAAAAACGCGTTTGTGGTGAAATAGTTTATTGAATTATCTATTATCTCATAAAACGTTTTTCCAAGGTAGGCATTAGTTTCGCTAAATAGAATGAAACTGCAATCACTGGTCTCGGCTGTTAAATTAAAAGTGAAAATTAAACACTGAAGATTTCGAAGGTGATTAATTCTCTCCTAAGAAATAATAAGTATCTCAAATAATTGATTGTCTACTGAATATATTGTAGATGTTTACAGACATTAAAGTTGACCATAAAATAATCAGTGGAAACTTTTATTTTTATTTTTATTTTTATTTTTTGAATTATGGAGAACTATTTAAGTATGCATAAAATTATGAGAAAAAACGGACCTTCTTCATATTATCCTTAATTAGCTATAACAAAAAGAATATGATAAATGAAATTACTACAATGTTTGCAAATATAAGGCATTTTCATAGTAATTTAGCTTGGTTTTGTAGAATTACCTACAATATAAACAATAACAATTAGTGAAATTAAAATTCACGATTTAATTTCCCCATTAACATTTCAGATATTACAAAGAAAGTTACTAAATTTTGAAGACTCCATTGTAATTTCGATTACAACTTTGTTTCGCGATTTTACAAAAATTTCCACCGCAGCCAAACTACAAACAAATGTTTGTAAATCTCAAAGATTCCTATGGAAATTCACGACAAACGGTTTCGTAAGCAAGTCTAAGCCTGGTAGGGATTTTACATGAAAATCATTAAAATTACAATACTAACTCCTAAGTTTCCTGACATCTTTTTTTGAAGAATTACCAAAATTGTTTCATAACTTCAGCAGTGGTAAGTATCGATTTGTGTTTTACCCAACATTTGTTTTATAAAATAGTAGCAAACTTTGATATTTTAAACAGTGTAATATTTATTTTTAGTTAATTTCACAATTGAATTTTTGAATATCACAAAGAAAAATTGATTAAATTTTCAATGACTCCATTGTAATTTCTATTAAAACTTCGTTTTGTGATTTTACAAAATTTCTAGTAAACCAAATTACAAACAATGTTTGTAAATCTCAAAGTTTTTAATGAAATTTGACGAACAATTCCGTAAA